>NC_092331.1:40145449-40156691 GCF_036785885.1 Coffea arabica | reverse complement strand
CTTCACGCTTGCAGTTAGGGGTGGCAATTCGGGTCCAAATCAGGTTGGCGGGTCGGGTTCGGGTCAACAGACCCGCCAGAAAATCTGTTGACCCGAACCCCGACCCGCCAACCCGTGACGGGTCAGGTATGCTGACCCGAACCCGAAAATTTCAGGTTTACGGGGCGGCGGGTCGACCCGAAATGACCCGAAACTTAATTTTAATTTATTAATTTATCACTGTAATTTCTAATAAAATCAATTTCTCACAAAACTAATTACATAATCAAGTAATAAAAATTTAAATAAATGATTCCAAATCAAATCTAAAATAAATTAAACACCGTAAAAGTGTTTTATCCCAAGCAAAATATAAAATAAATTAAAACAATACAAAAGTGAAAAATAATATAATATATTATTTGTCCAAGTATAATAATTTCAACTTCACACAAATTAAATAAATTCGTTTAGGATTAAGTAATTAATGCCTTTGAAAAAAAGAATAACTTAGTTTAGTTAGATAAAATTATTTTTATGTTTATTAAATTATTTTTAATTCGTAAACGGGTCATATCGGGTCATATCAGGTCACCACGGGTTGACCCGAAATCGACCGGTTTTCTTTTCGGGTTCATCGGGTCCAACCCGATTCTGACCCGAATTCCCGAAACCTCAACCCAAACCCATTAATTTCGTGTTAGGTTCGTGTCGTGTTTTCAGGTCGTGTCGAAAATTGCCACCCCTAGTTGCGGTGATACATTTGCGCCGACAAATTTGAGCGACGATCCGGGCTTTGATCGAGCCGTACCGTTCCTGATTTGTCTCGCGCCTTCAGATCCTCCTTCACGCTTCGACAAGAAGCAAAATATTAAGCAATCGTTCCGACGGAGCTAAATTACTACAGGATAAAGAACGAATAGGAAATTTGGATTTCGAAACAAAAAAGAGAGGGGTGCAACACGAGGACTTCCCAGGGGGTCACCCATCCTAGTACTACTCTCGCCCAAGCACGCTTAACTTCGGAGTTCTGATGGGATCCGGTGCATTAGTGCTGGTATGATCGCACCCGCCATGTTCCTTTCGCTTTATTCTTTTAAACTACCCCGTCCTGCGAAGCAGTGTGGCTTTTCTAGACCGAAATTCATTTTAAGCGTCAATTCAAGCATTTTCCTCTTATCCTTTTATTTATTTACTTTATATTTTTTTTTGTTATTGATTTGCACCCTGTTTTTTTCCCTCATCCCGCAACTCTAAATTATCATGAAATCAATCCTTCACGCTTGCAGTTAGGGGTGGCAATTCGGGTCCAAATCAGGTTGGCGGGTCGGGTTCGGGTCAACAGACCCGCCAGAAAATCTGTTGACCCGAACCCCGACCCGCCAACCCGTGACGGGTCAGGTATGCTGACCCGAACCCGAAAATTTCAGGTTTACGGGGCGGCGGGTCGACCCGAAATGACCCGAAACTTAATTTTAATTTATTAATTTATCACTGTAATTTCTAATAAAATCAATTTCTCACAAAACTAATTACATAATCAAGTAATAAAAATTTAAATAAATGATTCCAAATCAAATCTAAAATAAATTAAACACCGTAAAAGTGTTTTATCCCAAGCAAAATATAAAATAAATTAAAACAATACAAAAGTGAAAAATAATATAATATATTATTTGTCCAAGTATAATAATTTCAACTTCACACAAATTAAATAAATTCGTTTAGGATTAAGTAATTAATGCCTTTGAAAAAAAGAATAACTTAGTTTAGTTAGATAAAATTATTTTTATGTTTATTAAATTATTTTTAATTCGTAAACGGGTCATATCGGGTCATATCAGGTCACCACGGGTTGACCCGAAATCGACCGGTTTTCTTTTCGGGTTCATCGGGTCCAACCCGATTCTGACCCGAATTCCCGAAACCTCAACCCAAACCCATTAATTTCGTGTTAGGTTCGTGTCGTGTTTTCAGGTCGTGTCGAAAATTGCCACCCCTAGTTGCGGTGATACATTTGCGCCGACAAATTTGAGCGACGATCCGGGCTTTGATCGAGCCGTACCGTTCCTGATTTGTCTCGCGCCTTCAGATCCTCCTTCACGCTTCGACAAGAAGCAAAATATTAAGCAATCGTTCCGACGGAGCTAAATTACTACAGGATAAAGAACGAATAGGAAATTTGGATTTCGAAACAAAAAAGAGAGGGGTGCAACACGAGGACTTCCCAGGGGGTCACCCATCCTAGTACTACTCTCGCCCAAGCACGCTTAACTTCGGAGTTCTGATGGGATCCGGTGCATTAGTGCTGGTATGATCGCACCCGCCATGTTCCTTTCGCTTTATTCTTTTAAACTACCCCGTCCTGCGAAGCAGTGTGGCTTTTCTAGACCGAAATTCATTTTAAGCGTCAATTCAAGCATTTTCCTCTTATCCTTTTATTTATTTACTTTATATTTTTTTTTGTTATTGATTTGCACCCTGTTTTTTTCCCTCATCCCGCAACTCTAAATTATCATGAAATCAATCCTTCACGCTTGCAGTTAGGGGTGGCAATTCGGGTCCAAATCAGGTTGGCGGGTCGGGTTCGGGTCAACAGACCCGCCAGAAAATCTGTTGACCCGAACCCCGACCCGCCAACCCGTGACGGGTCAGGTATGCTGACCCGAACCCGAAAATTTCAGGTTTACGGGGCGGCGGGTCGACCCGAAATGACCCGAAACTTAATTTTAATTTATTAATTTATCACTGTAATTTCTAATAAAATCAATTTCTCACAAAACTAATTACATAATCAAGTAATAAAAATTTAAATAAATGATTCCAAATCAAATCTAAAATAAATTAAACACCGTAAAAGTGTTTTATCCCAAGCAAAATATAAAATAAATTAAAACAATACAAAAGTGAAAAATAATATAATATATTATTTGTCCAAGTATAATAATTTCAACTTCACACAAATTAAATAAATTCGTTTAGGATTAAGTAATTAATGCCTTTGAAAAAAAGAATAACTTAGTTTAGTTAGATAAAATTATTTTTATGTTTATTAAATTATTTTTAATTCGTAAACGGGTCATATCGGGTCATATCAGGTCACCACGGGTTGACCCGAAATCGACCGGTTTTCTTTTCGGGTTCATCGGGTCCAACCCGATTCTGACCCGAATTCCCGAAACCTCAACCCAAACCCATTAATTTCGTGTTAGGTTCGTGTCGTGTTTTCAGGTCGTGTCGAAAATTGCCACCCCTAGTTGCGGTGATACATTTGCGCCGACAAATTTGAGCGACGATCCGGGCTTTGATCGAGCCGTACCGTTCCTGATTTGTCTCGCGCCTTCAGATCCTCCTTCACGCTTCGACAAGAAGCAAAATATTAAGCAATCGTTCCGACGGAGCTAAATTACTACAGGATAAAGAACGAATAGGAAATTTGGATTTCGAAACAAAAAAGAGAGGGGTGCAACACGAGGACTTCCCAGGGGGTCACCCATCCTAGTACTACTCTCGCCCAAGCACGCTTAACTTCGGAGTTCTGATGGGATCCGGTGCATTAGTGCTGGTATGATCGCACCCGCCATGTTCCTTTCGCTTTATTCTTTTAAACTACCCCGTCCTGCGAAGCAGTGTGGCTTTTCTAGACCGAAATTCATTTTAAGCGTCAATTCAAGCATTTTCCTCTTATCCTTTTATTTATTTACTTTATATTTTTTTTTGTTATTGATTTGCACCCTGTTTTTTTCCCTCATCCCGCAACTCTAAATTATCATGAAATCAATCCTTCACGCTTGCAGTTAGGGGTGGCAATTCGGGTCCAAATCAGGTTGGCGGGTCGGGTTCGGGTCAACAGACCCGCCAGAAAATCTGTTGACCCGAACCCCGACCCGCCAACCCGTGACGGGTCAGGTATGCTGACCCGAACCCGAAAATTTCAGGTTTACGGGGCGGCGGGTCGACCCGAAATGACCCGAAACTTAATTTTAATTTATTAATTTATCACTGTAATTTCTAATAAAATCAATTTCTCACAAAACTAATTACATAATCAAGTAATAAAAATTTAAATAAATGATTCCAAATCAAATCTAAAATAAATTAAACACCGTAAAAGTGTTTTATCCCAAGCAAAATATAAAATAAATTAAAACAATACAAAAGTGAAAAATAATATAATATATTATTTGTCCAAGTATAATAATTTCAACTTCACACAAATTAAATAAATTCGTTTAGGATTAAGTAATTAATGCCTTTGAAAAAAAGAATAACTTAGTTTAGTTAGATAAAATTATTTTTATGTTTATTAAATTATTTTTAATTCGTAAACGGGTCATATCGGGTCATATCAGGTCACCACGGGTTGACCCGAAATCGACCGGTTTTCTTTTCGGGTTCATCGGGTCCAACCCGATTCTGACCCGAATTCCCGAAACCTCAACCCAAACCCATTAATTTCGTGTTAGGTTCGTGTCGTGTTTTCAGGTCGTGTCGAAAATTGCCACCCCTAGTTGCGGTGATACATTTGCGCCGACAAATTTGAGCGACGATCCGGGCTTTGATCGAGCCGTACCGTTCCTGATTTGTCTCGCGCCTTCAGATCCTCCTTCACGCTTCGACAAGAAGCAAAATATTAAGCAATCGTTCCGACGGAGCTAAATTACTACAGGATAAAGAACGAATAGGAAATTTGGATTTCGAAACAAAAAAGAGAGGGGTGCAACACGAGGACTTCCCAGGGGGTCACCCATCCTAGTACTACTCTCGCCCAAGCACGCTTAACTTCGGAGTTCTGATGGGATCCGGTGCATTAGTGCTGGTATGATCGCACCCGCCATGTTCCTTTCGCTTTATTCTTTTAAACTACCCCGTCCTGCGAAGCAGTGTGGCTTTTCTAGACCGAAATTCATTTTAAGCGTCAATTCAAGCATTTTCCTCTTATCCTTTTATTTATTTACTTTATATTTTTTTTTGTTATTGATTTGCACCCTGTTTTT
This sequence comes from Coffea arabica, assembly GCF_036785885.1. Taxonomy (NCBI): domain Eukaryota; kingdom Viridiplantae; phylum Streptophyta; class Magnoliopsida; order Gentianales; family Rubiaceae; genus Coffea; species Coffea arabica. The sequence continues at coordinate 40,151,715 of NC_092331.1, read as the reverse complement.
TTCCCTCATCCCGCAACTCTAAATTATCATGAAATCAATCCTTCACGCTTGCAGTTAGGGGTGGCAATTCGGGTCCAAATCAGGTTGGCGGGTCGGGTTCGGGTCAACAGACCCGCCAGAAAATCTGTTGACCCGAACCCCGACCCGCCAACCCGTGACGGGTCAGGTATGCTGACCCGAACCCGAAAATTTCAGGTTTACGGGGCGGCGGGTCGACCCGAAATGACCCGAAACTTAATTTTAATTTATTAATTTATCACTGTAATTTCTAATAAAATCAATTTCTCACAAAACTAATTACATAATCAAGTAATAAAAATTTAAATAAATGATTCCAAATCAAATCTAAAATAAATTAAACACCGTAAAAGTGTTTTATCCCAAGCAAAATATAAAATAAATTAAAACAATACAAAAGTGAAAAATAATATAATATATTATTTGTCCAAGTATAATAATTTCAACTTCACACAAATTAAATAAATTCGTTTAGGATTAAGTAATTAATGCCTTTGAAAAAAAGAATAACTTAGTTTAGTTAGATAAAATTATTTTTATGTTTATTAAATTATTTTTAATTCGTAAACGGGTCATATCGGGTCATATCAGGTCACCACGGGTTGACCCGAAATCGACCGGTTTTCTTTTCGGGTTCATCGGGTCCAACCCGATTCTGACCCGAATTCCCGAAACCTCAACCCAAACCCATTAATTTCGTGTTAGGTTCGTGTCGTGTTTTCAGGTCGTGTCGAAAATTGCCACCCCTAGTTGCGGTGATACATTTGCGCCGACAAATTTGAGCGACGATCCGGGCTTTGATCGAGCCGTACCGTTCCTGATTTGTCTCGCGCCTTCAGATCCTCCTTCACGCTTCGACAAGAAGCAAAATATTAAGCAATCGTTCCGACGGAGCTAAATTACTACAGGATAAAGAACGAATAGGAAATTTGGATTTCGAAACAAAAAAGAGAGGGGTGCAACACGAGGACTTCCCAGGGGGTCACCCATCCTAGTACTACTCTCGCCCAAGCACGCTTAACTTCGGAGTTCTGATGGGATCCGGTGCATTAGTGCTGGTATGATCGCACCCGCCATGTTCCTTTCGCTTTATTCTTTTAAACTACCCCGTCCTGCGAAGCAGTGTGGCTTTTCTAGACCGAAATTCATTTTAAGCGTCAATTCAAGCATTTTCCTCTTATCCTTTTATTTATTTACTTTATATTTTTTTTTGTTATTGATTTGCACCCTGTTTTTTTCCCTCATCCCGCAACTCTAAATTATCATGAAATCAATCCTTCACGCTTGCAGTTAGGGGTGGCAATTCGGGTCCAAATCAGGTTGGCGGGTCGGGTTCGGGTCAACAGACCCGCCAGAAAATCTGTTGACCCGAACCCCGACCCGCCAACCCGTGACGGGTCAGGTATGCTGACCCGAACCCGAAAATTTCAGGTTTACGGGGCGGCGGGTCGACCCGAAATGACCCGAAACTTAATTTTAATTTATTAATTTATCACTGTAATTTCTAATAAAATCAATTTCTCACAAAACTAATTACATAATCAAGTAATAAAAATTTAAATAAATGATTCCAAATCAAATCTAAAATAAATTAAACACCGTAAAAGTGTTTTATCCCAAGCAAAATATAAAATAAATTAAAACAATACAAAAGTGAAAAATAATATAATATATTATTTGTCCAAGTATAATAATTTCAACTTCACACAAATTAAATAAATTCGTTTAGGATTAAGTAATTAATGCCTTTGAAAAAAAGAATAACTTAGTTTAGTTAGATAAAATTATTTTTATGTTTATTAAATTATTTTTAATTCGTAAACGGGTCATATCGGGTCATATCAGGTCACCACGGGTTGACCCGAAATCGACCGGTTTTCTTTTCGGGTTCATCGGGTCCAACCCGATTCTGACCCGAATTCCCGAAACCTCAACCCAAACCCATTAATTTCGTGTTAGGTTCGTGTCGTGTTTTCAGGTCGTGTCGAAAATTGCCACCCCTAGTTGCGGTGATACATTTGCGCCGACAAATTTGAGCGACGATCCGGGCTTTGATCGAGCCGTACCGTTCCTGATTTGTCTCGCGCCTTCAGATCCTCCTTCACGCTTCGACAAGAAGCAAAATATTAAGCAATCGTTCCGACGGAGCTAAATTACTACAGGATAAAGAACGAATAGGAAATTTGGATTTCGAAACAAAAAAGAGAGGGGTGCAACACGAGGACTTCCCAGGGGGTCACCCATCCTAGTACTACTCTCGCCCAAGCACGCTTAACTTCGGAGTTCTGATGGGATCCGGTGCATTAGTGCTGGTATGATCGCACCCGCCATGTTCCTTTCGCTTTATTCTTTTAAACTACCCCGTCCTGCGAAGCAGTGTGGCTTTTCTAGACCGAAATTCATTTTAAGCGTCAATTCAAGCATTTTCCTCTTATCCTTTTATTTATTTACTTTATATTTTTTTTTGTTATTGATTTGCACCCTGTTTTTTTCCCTCATCCCGCAACTCTAAATTATCATGAAATCAATCCTTCACGCTTGCAGTTAGGGGTGGCAATTCGGGTCCAAATCAGGTTGGCGGGTCGGGTTCGGGTCAACAGACCCGCCAGAAAATCTGTTGACCCGAACCCCGACCCGCCAACCCGTGACGGGTCAGGTATGCTGACCCGAACCCGAAAATTTCAGGTTTACGGGGCGGCGGGTCGACCCGAAATGACCCGAAACTTAATTTTAATTTATTAATTTATCACTGTAATTTCTAATAAAATCAATTTCTCACAAAACTAATTACATAATCAAGTAATAAAAATTTAAATAAATGATTCCAAATCAAATCTAAAATAAATTAAACACCGTAAAAGTGTTTTATCCCAAGCAAAATATAAAATAAATTAAAACAATACAAAAGTGAAAAATAATATAATATATTATTTGTCCAAGTATAATAATTTCAACTTCACACAAATTAAATAAATTCGTTTAGGATTAAGTAATTAATGCCTTTGAAAAAAAGAATAACTTAGTTTAGTTAGATAAAATTATTTTTATGTTTATTAAATTATTTTTAATTCGTAAACGGGTCATATCGGGTCATATCAGGTCACCACGGGTTGACCCGAAATCGACCGGTTTTCTTTTCGGGTTCATCGGGTCCAACCCGATTCTGACCCGAATTCCCGAAACCTCAACCCAAACCCATTAATTTCGTGTTAGGTTCGTGTCGTGTTTTCAGGTCGTGTCGAAAATTGCCACCCCTAGTTGCGGTGATACATTTGCGCCGACAAATTTGAGCGACGATCCGGGCTTTGATCGAGCCGTACCGTTCCTGATTTGTCTCGCGCCTTCAGATCCTCCTTCACGCTTCGACAAGAAGCAAAATATTAAGCAATCGTTCCGACGGAGCTAAATTACTACAGGATAAAGAACGAATAGGAAATTTGGATTTCGAAACAAAAAAGAGAGGGGTGCAACACGAGGACTTCCCAGGGGGTCACCCATCCTAGTACTACTCTCGCCCAAGCACGCTTAACTTCGGAGTTCTGATGGGATCCGGTGCATTAGTGCTGGTATGATCGCACCCGCCATGTTCCTTTCGCTTTATTCTTTTAAACTACCCCGTCCTGCGAAGCAGTGTGGCTTTTCTAGACCGAAATTCATTTTAAGCGTCAATTCAAGCATTTTCCTCTTATCCTTTTATTTATTTACTTTATATTTTTTTTTGTTATTGATTTGCACCCTGTTTTTTTCCCTCATCCCGCAACTCTAAATTATCATGAAATCAATCCTTCACGCTTGCAGTTAGGGGTGGCAATTCGGGTCCAAATCAGGTTGGCGGGTCGGGTTCGGGTCAACAGACCCGCCAGAAAATCTGTTGACCCGAACCCCGACCCGCCAACCCGTGACGGGTCAGGTATGCTGACCCGAACCCGAAAATTTCTGGTTTACGGGGCGGCGGGTCGACCCGAAATGACCCGAAACTTAATTTTAATTTATTAATTTATCACTGTAATTTCTAATAAAATCAATTTCTCACAAAACTAATTACATAATCAAGTAATAAAAATTTAAATAAATGATTCCAAATCAAATCTAAAATAAATTAAACACCGTAAAAGTGTTTTATCCCAAGCAAAATATAAAATAAATTAAAACAATACAAAAGTGAAAAATAATATAATATATTATTTGTCCAAGTATAATAATTTCAACTTCACACAAATTAAATAAATTCGTTTAGGATTAAGTAATTAATGCCTTTGAAAAAAAGAATAACTTAGTTTAGTTAGATAAAATTATTTTTATGTTTATTAAATTATTTTTAATTCGTAAACGGGTCATATCGGGTCATATCAGGTCACCACGGGTTGACCCGAAATCGACCGGTTTTCTTTTCGGGTTCATCGGGTCCAACCCGATTCTGACCCGAATTCCCGAAACCTCAACCCAAACCCATTAATTTCGTGTTAGGTTCGTGTCGTGTTTTCAGGTCGTGTCGAAAATTGCCACCCCTAGTTGCGGTGATACATTTGCGCCGACAAATTTGAGCGACGATCCGGGCTTTGATCGAGCCGTACCGTTCCTGATTTGTCTCGCGCCTTCAGATCCTCCTTCACGCTTCGACAAGAAGCAAAATATTAAGCAATCGTTCCGACGGAGCTAAATTACTACAGGATAAAGAACGAATAGGAAATTTGGATTTCGAAACAAAAAAGAGAGGGGTGCAACACGAGGACTTCCCAGGGGGTCACCCATCCTAGTACTACTCTCGCCCAAGCACGCTTAACTTCGGAGTTCTGATGGGATCCGGTGCATTAGTGCTGGTATGATCGCACCCGCCATGTTCCTTTCGCTTTATTCTTTTAAACTACCCCGTCCTGCGAAGCAGTGTGGCTTTTCTAGACCGAAATTCATTTTAAGCGTCAATTCAAGCATTTTCCTCTTATCCTTTTATTTATTTACTTTATATTTTTTTTTGTTATTGATTTGCACCCTGTTTTTTTCCCTCATCCCGCAACTCTAAATTATCATGAAATCAATCCTTCACGCTTGCAGTTAGGGGTGGCAATTCGGGTCCAAATCAGGTTGGCGGGTCGGGTTCGGGTCAACAGACCCGCCAGAAAATCTGTTGACCCGAACCCCGACCCGCCAACCCGTGACGGGTCAGGTATGCTGACCCGAACCCGAAAATTTCTGGTTTACGGGGCGGCGGGTCGACCCGAAATGACCCGAAACTTAATTTTAATTTATTAATTTATCACTGTAATTTCTAATAAAATCAATTTCTCACAAAACTAATTACATAATCAAGTAATAAAAATTTAAATAAATGATTCCAAATCAAATCTAAAATAAATTAAACACCGTAAAAGTGTTTTATCCCAAGCAAAATATAAAATAAATTAAAACAATACAAAAGTGAAAAATAATATAATATATTATTTGTCCAAGTATAATAATTTCAACTTCACACAAATTAAATAAATTCGTTTAGGATTAAGTAATTAATGCCTTTGAAAAAAAGAATAACTTAGTTTAGTTAGATAAAATTATTTTTATGTTTATTAAATTATTTTTAATTCGTAAACGGGTCATATCGGGTCATATCAGGTCACCACGGGTTGACCCGAAATCGACCGGTTTTCTTTTCGGGTTCATCGGGTCCAACCCGATTCTGACCCGAATTCCCGAAACCTCAACCCAAACCCATTAATTTCGTGTTAGGTTCGTGTCGTGTTTTCAGGTCGTGTCGAAAATTGCCACCCCTAGTTGCGGTGATACATTTGCGCCGACAAATTTGAGCGACGATCCGGGCTTTGATCGAGCCGTACCGTTCCTGATTTGTCTCGCGCCTTCAGATCCTCCTTCACGCTTCGACAAGAAGCAAAATATTAAGCAATCGTTCCGACGGAGCTAAATTACTACAGGATAAAGAACGAATAGGAAATTTGGATTTCGAAACAAAAAAGAGAGGGGTGCAACACGAGGACTTCCCAGGGGGTCACCCATCCTAGTACTACTCTCGCCCAAGCACGCTTAACTTCGGAGTTCTGATGGGATCCGGTGCATTAGTGCTGGTATGATCGCACCCGCCATGTTCCTTTCGCTTTATTCTTTTAAACTACCCCGTCCTGCGAAGCAGTGTGGCTTTTCTAGACCGAAATTCATTTTAAGCGTCAATTCAAGCATTTTCCTCTTATCCTTTTATTTATTTACTTTATATTTTTTTTTGTTATTGATTTGCACCCTGT